>NW_023270431.1:5028327-5063298 GCF_011800145.1 Mirounga leonina
AAAGAAAAGAAAAGAAAAGAAAAGAAAAGAAAAGAAAAGAAAAGAAAAGAAAAGAAAAGAAAAGAAAAGAAAAGAAAAGAAAAAAGAAAAGAAAACATTCTTCTGCCCTCTGGATGTTGTGTGATGATACGATATATAGAGCTGTTATAGCCATCGGATCCAAGAGGGGACAAGGCTCAGGATAAATGCCTACATATTGAAAAAAGTCTAATAAGAAAATGGAAATAATCCGAGTGCTCAATCACATCTAAAAGCTTAGGAAGTAGGTGAACCTCCACCAAATAAGGTTTTCTTAACCTGAATTCCATGGAGAAAGAGAATCCATGGATGGCTTCATGAGATTTGTGGATTTTAGCATAAAGCCTAGCTCTGAAGAAGTGATGAGCAAATGATCATTATTATTCTCCAAATTGTTCTTTACTACAAGTCTGGTAAGTGCAGGGCAAAAGATACATATCAGAGCATTGCCAAATACTAAGTTGAGAGTTTCTTTGTCAATCCAGTATCTTCTAGGGAACACAAATATTTCTCAGAATTTACAAACTAAATACACTTCAGTCACAGCTACCCCACTTCTGTTATTGCCCTTGAATTTTCCTTCTGTTGTTTAATTTCTAAGGTTGACTTTTTGCTATTTTAAGATTTTGGATCATTACAGTAGATATTATTTGTTCACAATTATTTGTTTCATCCCTGACTTTATCATGCTTCCTTTTACTTGGAATATGCTTGGCTACCTCACTGGCTTTGGGCTTGGTCAAGTGACTTTTTGGTCAATAGAATATGAATGGATGAGATACCACTTTCAAGCAGAAACTTTAAATTTACTTTTGTGGTGCGGCTTTACCTTCTTGAGCTTCTGTCCTCTGCTGTGAAAAAAAGCATGACCCAGATAATGGCTGGCTGTTCACTCTGAGTTCCAGAATAAAAGTTACATGGAACCAAGCCTACTCAGTCAAGTCCTGCCAAGGCTGCCAAGCCCAGTGGAACCCAGCTGAGCCCAGCAGTGTCACAGCTGACCCAAGGCATTCATGAAACTTGAGTGACAAAATAAATGTTGTTTAATTTTAGTTGCTTAAGCCACTAAGATTTTTGGAATTGTTTGTTGCTACAGCAAAAACAGTTACAATTGTCTATTTTTTTTTTATAATCTGCTAATCTAATTAGATAATTTGTTGTGCTTCATTCAAGCCATTTTCCTCATATAAATTTTACACATAATTTGGGTTGGTTAGCACTACACCCATTCTTTTCAAGTAGGCCTTTCTTTTCTTTTTTTTTTTTTTAAATAATCCAGTGTTTAGGGAGATAAATTTGATTTATGAGCCTTTGAGATAACGTTAAATTCCAGGCATATAAAATTTGAGATATTTAACTCAATCAAGATAAAACAATCACATTACATTCTTAGGATATATGCTTTCTACCAACTTCCTCCAAATAAGCACCTTCTAATGCCTAGTAAACCTTTCTGTGGGACTGGTCCTTAATCCTTCAAATCTTGAGATCAGTCATCTCCCCCTCCTAAACCTTCTTAATTTCTCTCTAGGAAATCATGAAATTGACCATATGAACATTTTCCGCTTCCTTATCTTCCTTAACCCACAGAGAAAAGGAGTATCTTTTAAGTGTTCACAAAGGTTGAAGTATTTCAGTAAGGGGATCACTCTGCCAAAGCCACCCATCAAAACACCCACGAAACACAAACCTCCCTGTAATTAGTCATCAGAAATAATAAATTGTCACCAGGCCAGCCTTCAGAGTCTCTAGCTGCACTGACCTGAAACACTGCCTGTCCCCTGTGACTGCCAATCAAAGTGAGACAGGGCTGTCAGAGCGGAGCCAATTCAGCAAGTGTGGAAACGGGACAAGCAGCTCCTTAACATTCAGTCAAACAAAATGCTCTAAAAAAGAGAGATCAAAATGTGGCAAAAGTTAGCCTCCAACCAGGAGAAATGGCAACTTCGAGACCCACACTGGGGTGAAAGTGCCACTTAAGAATGGGGGGGGAAGCGGTCAGAGTAACTACTCTGGGAGGCCCAAGTAGTGTTTTGCTGCCCTCGGGTTCCCTCAGATTCACTTTCATCTTCCATTATACAGCTTTCCTGGGAATGCTAGTGGATGACATGAGAACTGAAGCTCGGCCATAAGCAAATACACGCGATGTGAATGCAAATGTCCTCCCTTCTACTGGGACTTGGGGGCCACGGCCACAGGCAGGTCTGTCCTGCTAGACTGGAGCCTGCTGTGTCAAAGTTAAAGTGTGCTTTGAAGTCTGACACACAGCCTCCAAAACCTCTCACAGGGCCTACTACCTGAGTCTCAGAATTAGTCATTAATTCAGTTGGGGCAGTCTGAAGTGCGTATGAACATTCTTAAATACATGTTCCTTCACTGGGGTGATTATGATAATTTTAAATGGAGAGATGTCAACAGCAGGGATCTTTAGGGTTGGATATAGGAATGATTCTTTTGAGGAACCGAGATAAGATTTAAAAGAAACTAGGTCTAAAACTGGCACTCCTGAAGATGTGTTTAATTTTGACCTTGACTTATTTTGCAACCTAAAGCTAGTGACAAAATTTTTCAATCTCTGTAAGGGAGCTACATTTTGATGAGATGCTACTTTATGGAAATTTCCCTAATTTTTGCCTTTAAATTTCCCAGCTATTCAGCAATTAATCCTACTAATGTCCGGCCCCCATCCCTAGTCTCAGACTTAAACCCTGCCCCCCCCACACACATACAAGTTCAGTCCTATCTTGCTTCCAAAACACAACAGACATATATCAAAACTATCCACACCATGGTCTAGAAAGAATGGACCTTAGTCTGTCACATAGACTCAGTGAGCCTGTTTAATTTAGGTTTAGATATGTCTCCCTCAGCCTTCTTCCTGACAAGCAGATATGATAATCCTAAGAACAACTCTATCCCCCACTTTTTAAGTTAATTCATTAGGTCAATGCTTCCAACCAGCTTTATTTATTTGAGAGAGAGAGAGCACAAGTGCATGAGCAGGGGGTGGGAGGGCAAAGGGAGAAGGACATGCATACTTCCCGCTGAGCAGGAAGTCCAACACAGGGCTCGATCCCAGGACCCTGAGGTCATGACCCAAGCCAAAGATAGACACTTAACCAACCAAGCCACCCAGGCGCCCCAATGCTTGGGTATTTTTTAAAAATAAAAACAAAATGTTATTTTTATAAGCTATGTTTTCTGTGAAACCTAAAGTCACCAAGTGAAGTACTAGGGGAAAAAAAAAAAAACCTATTTGCACATTAGAATATGTGTCTACTAAAAAGCAGTATCTTCACATATTTTATTACTTTGTGATTCATCATCCTCAACATTAGACAAGGGAATTAGAGTTACTGCTCAGTATCAAACTAATAGAAAGTTTGATCACAGAAAAAATTGCACCTGAATTAAAAATGACAAAACTAATTTGATTCTAGCTTCTAGTAAAATAAACAAATATATGTATGAAGAAAGCCTCTCTCTCAGGCAGCAATTTTGTTCTCTATATTCTAAATTATTTCCTGAAGCAAATAGTTATGGTTGACTAACCAACCAGTAAAAGGCAGCACTAAGAAAAAATGATTACAGAGCTGTTATTTTAGTTTTAATATAGTTATTTCAACAACTTCTTGCAAGAAACCTAATAATTCCTTATAATGACATGAAAATCTCTTGGCTGGTTGACAGATATGTCCTCTTTGGTCCAGTGGGTTGTTAATAATGATTTTTTCCTGCACAGTACAAAACAAAAAAATCCCTCTAACTGAACACGAACAAAGAATATTTATCTTTTCCTCTAAATAGAAGTCTTAAAAGAAAATCATCCCCAGATTGTGCAATTCCGAAGATCAACAAAATGTCATCAGGTATGCAGTTTCTGCCAATTATTCTGCTAAATTCAGTACGTTAGCTGCTATGGTCATAAGATGGCCACTACACGACAATGTCCAATGGAGAGAGGAGGAAAAGGTTATAGGCCCATGCCTCATCCAGTCCCTGGTGGAGGGAATGACACCATCATGATTGGTTTATTCTAATAAGGTTGCCCTTCCTGGGGCTGTGTTACTGCTGCCCACCTTCCCCCCAAGCCCCACCCCCACAGCACCTAGCGCTGACTGAGGCCGGTGGATAATTAAACAAGACAAGGTGCATGTTGGAAAGGAAGAAGTTGTGAGTAGTTGGAGGGAAGGCAAGCAGTGGTGTCTGCTACGTCCACCAACATTATGCTGCACCTCGGATCTCCAGCACCCCACATGGGAACACAACACACTCTGCCCCCCAACAGTTTGTCTTCTATTCTATGAAGGTTCTCTTTTCCGAAGGTATGATCTGAATCAGGCTCTAGAAAGGACTGTGCCAGGGATACAAAGAGACCATATAACATTCACTTATTCACTCAACAATCATGTAGAGTGAATTGTTTTGGAAGGTTTTGTAATAATGCCAGGGTCTTTGATTTCAGACAGCCTATAGACTAATGGGGAGGACAGGCATGGAAATGAATAATAGTTGCTTTTATCATAATAAATCACTGATAAAATAATAATAAATAATCTATGGTTATATAGCATTTTCAGTATGCCAGTTACTATTCTAAGTACTTGACATGCAACACATTTGAGCTTTATAACAACCCTATGAGGTACATACTATTAGATACTATTATCTCCATTTTACAGAGGAGAAAAAAGAGACCTGGAAAGGTATAACTGCTTGGTCAAAGTGGCATAATAATTTGCCCAAGATATATCATTTGCAAGTGAAAGAGTTAGGATCTGAACCCCAGTGGTTTGGCTCCAAAGTTCATCTTATTATCTTTTATAGTGTAGTGCCTCTCTGCGTATAACAGGGATTAAGTATAAATAACTGAGGAAGACAAGGCATTGAGGAATTGGAACATAGAGATGGAACAAAAAAGGCAATGTGCAGCTTATGGAGGACACTGTCTGTGCTCCTGAAATGTGGAAATAGGATTCTTCATCCAAAAAGCCATATACATAGGAAATACTTTAAAACATATGATCATACATCTCCAATCCACATTACAGTTGCTCTTCTCCTGGGTCTTGGCACTTCCACAAGCCCCCGCTAGGATGATACACCAGGTCACTACCCTCTCAATATTCACAGACTCTGTCTTTCCTCTTCTGGCATTTGGAAAGTCTGTCTCATTTGAGAGAAGAGCCCCCTTCTCCCTTTTGCTTCTCCAAGGCACTCTGGTTATGTTTTCAAATCCCTTTCTCCATATTACTTCCAGGAAAATGATCTGAAATCTCCTGAAGACCCAGCAGTTTATACACAAATCCAGGAAGTCTTACTGACCATCTCTGCTTCCATTCCCGCCACGTGGCTTCCCCAAAGCAGTGATGCACAAAACAGTCCTCCCCACTGAAGTTGGGGAAAACATGTGGGGAAATAAAGAGGATAACAATATAAATCAAAGACACATGGAGTTCATAGTTTTTCTTACAGCAATGGGGAGCTATTGAAAGGTTTTAAGCAGATGACTAATTTAATTGCATTTGGGTATGGGGAGATAAATCTAAGGGTAGTGGAGAAAAAATCATCCTAGAAGCAGGAAGACCACCAATAATCTGTGGGGAAGCTCTTCCAATAATCTAGGTCAGAATTAGGTTATACTATTAGTGGGTATACTATTAGCAAAGCAATGGTGCAAGAGAGATATTCAAGGAATGTGATACTGACTTTCAAAGAGCTACGATTTATTTGGGAACATTATAATAAAAATAACTAGATTTACTGAGCTCTTATTACATGCCAGGTTCTCTGCTAAGTGCTTTACATCAAATAATTTTAAACATCTCATTAGTGATTTTCATATTGATTATACGTTGAAATGCTAATATTTTGGATACATTGAGTTAAACTATACTACCAAAATTAATTTTACTGTTTCTCTTTTATTTTTAGTGTAGTTTCTAGCTGAGGTGGCTTGCATCTCTGGCTTTCACTTTATTCCTACTGAACTGTACTGATCTAAAATATACAGCCCCATTCTTCTCCTACAGTTCATCTCTCCTTGGATTCATTCCCCTGACAAGGAAGCTTTTTAATTCTGTGAAGAAACAAAATAAAAAACATGCCCTCAATTGTTCCTCTCCCATTAAGCAATTGCCCCACTTCTTTTTATTTATTGCCCAATTATTGAATAAGGGAGATAAGAGAATGTTTTACTTGTATTGAGTCTTCTATGTAACATTATTGGGGCTAGACACTTCATTTGTGGCATCTCATTCTTACAGCAACTACATAAGTTGTTAATCATCCCAATGTTCCATTTACATTGAGCAAACTGAGGTTCTGAGAAATTAATGATTTTAAGCAGGATCAGACAGAAAATAGGTATTTATAAAGTGATGTTGCCACAGTTCCTTTTGATTCCAAACCCATCCAAAACCATCCAAAGTAGCACGATGCAGCTTCTTGGAGAAAAAAAAAAAATCTATTGCCTGCTCTCTTAACTTTTTGCAACTCACTCAGTTTTTTAAGTGCAAATTTTGCCTTCTATTCACTATTTTAATAACATAAATTTTTAGTTCTCACATCACTTAAGATGCTACACTTTCCCAGAATTGATCATACCCCTCAATTTTTCTTCTTCTTTAACTCCAGAACATACCTATCCTTTATAAGGGCAGTTATTGATTTGCCACCTAAGTAACCATATGTTCTTACTTTTTATTAAGACATTGATTACATTGTACTATAATTTGTTTAACTAGCTGTACTCCTTAACCTTGACCTGGTTATTAGAATGCATTGTATTTATCCTGTTCATATCCTAGAGTCTCTTATAATACCTGAAAATACAGTAAGCTTTTGATATATGGTAGTTGAATTGTAATGAAAGGACATTCATATTCAATTAATATTACCTATGACCTTCCAAAATATGAAGAACAAGGATGAATCAAAAATATTCCATAGTTCTAAGTTTGCATAATTTGGAGAATGGCAGAGACTTTAACATGCAGGGAAGTTGAGGGGAAGGTTTTTCAAGACAGAAGATAATATTTGGTCTTGAATGCATTTCATCTAAGGTGATGATGAGATGTATAAGTGAGCATATAAGTCTGCCACAGTCTGGATTCAGAAGTTCTGGTAACATACATATTTGGATGGGTATCAAGGCATAAGAAGCCAAGAGCAATAGCCAAAAAATTCTGAGTGTGCCTATAATAAGCTTGGGTCTAAATAAGAACATCACTGGTTTTAATTCATGCCATGTTCACAGAAACTCTATGATAGGTGTTACTGTTCTCATTTTACAGAGGAAGAGAATTTAATGTAAGTTATCCGAGGCCACACAACTAATAAATGACAGAGCCAGGATTTAAATCCAGTTTCATGTCTCCTGGACTGGCCCAATTCACTACAGAGTATAAGACCTGAACCAGAATTAGAAACACGATCTTGATCAACCCATTTGTGTGCTACCTTTTTTTGAACACTTTTGTTTATTTGAAGAATGAAAGAACAGAAACAAAATTTCTCATTACTGTTCAGTTCTAACAGTTACTGGAAGTAACCTCTTAATCATTTTCCTGAATATCTTTCCAAAGGTTTAACAATATATTTGTTTCTTATTTGAAACTGAATTGAAACGTTTGCTATGTCATACATGTATGTGTGCCTCATTGTTCCCAGTGAATACATTCTATATATGTGTGTGTGTGTAAAACTTTATGTAACTTTTATAATGACACTTTCCCATTGCATATTATCATAATTAATACCATATAATCAGTCATTCATGTACATAAATCTTTGCACACTTTGCATCTATAAGAAAAAATTCTTAGAAATTGCATTTCTAGGCCATATGATGTGAATTCAAAATTTTGGCAGATACTGCCAATTTATCTCCCCCCAAAACATGCATCAGTTCATTTTCCCAGAAGGAGTGGATGAAAATGCCCATTTCTGTAGGAATACTTTTCCTAATCCAGTTTATACTTAGATGATCATCTTGAGGATCATTGTATGCAGGGCCCCTCCTAGGTAAATTTTTTTGGAGAGGCCTCTATACAAAAAAAAAACTGAGTCATAAAAAATCAGCATGCCATCCCCATTATGACACAATAGCACAATCAATGTGCTATTCTGGAGAGAAATATCTTGCAAGCCAATGGGACCAATCTGTTCACTAGGCCACTCTTCTTGAACCAGGACCAAGCTACAGGGCCCTGGATAATCCCTATAGGCTCAACTCCTGGAACTCCTAAGAGGCATTTGATAGTCATGAAGGGTAAAGTATCCCGAAGGGGATATACAGGGACCAATGCCCACACAGGTCCTTGTCCCAGCTCAGGATACTTTGGCCAGAAAGCATTGTTGCCCTCCAGCTCACCCACTCACTGGAGAGAGGGAGACTTACAAAATTTTAAGGAAGCCCCCCTCTAAAATGTTAAGTCTCCTGAAGAGTAGGGTGGGTCAGTTACCCCTTACCCCAAAGCTTGCTGGGATCAAAGGGTGTTACTGACTATGCACCTAACAATGAGAACATGGAAATAAATGAATTCTTTGGGGAAAAAATGTTAATAAACACTCTAAATAGAAAAGGTAGTTAAGAGAAATGTTTACAGATAAGTGAAACCATCTGATAGACAACTGTGCTTTGATATGCTAAGATAGAGATCTAAACAAATACTGTAATACAGAGAACTGCTAGTTGCCAGAGGGGAGGGAGTGGTGGGATGGGGGTAAAGGGTGAAGGGGAGTGGGAGAGAGAGGATTCCAGTTATGGAATGTGCAAGTCATGGGAATAAAAGGCACAGCATAAGGAATATAGCCAATGATACTGTAAGAGCATTGCATGGTAACAGATGGTAGCTCCATGTGTTGTGAGCACAGCATAATGTATAGACTTGTTGAATCACTATGTTGTACACCTAAAAGTAACGTATGTCAACTATACTCAAACAAATTTTGAAAAGAAATTTTAAAAAAAACAATAAAGAAGCAATGTAAGGCCCTCTCCACTCCTTTTTAGAAAACATACACATTTCAAAAACACCTTTTCAGAAATAATTCTGCCTGCTTGCCTTACCATTTATGAGAGGAATGGCAAGAAATTTTGTCTAACAGAGTGGGTGGAAAAATATCATGGAAGTTTGACTTGACAGATATCAATATGATATCTGATTATCATCAGGCATATTATACTAGCAACTGTCTATTTTACACCCAGGTAGCACTGAAAGTTATGAAATACATTTCATTCAAACTGACCTTTCTCTTCCTCAAACTCCCACAACTGAGGGCAAAGGCTTGGACAGGTGGGACATGGGCACAGATATATAGGTCCTCTCTGAAAAGTCTTCCTTTTCCCCCATTCTGTTATCCAGCCTGAAGATTATATATTGAGAATGAGATTATATATTGATAATAACAGTGTAATGGTTAATTTTATATGTCAATTTGTCCGAGCGATGGTGCTCAGATATTTAGTCATACATTTCTCTGAAGGAGTTTTTTAAAGAAAATTGACATTGAAATTGATGGACTCTGAGTAAATCAGATTATCCTCTGTTTCAGTCATTTCAGGGGGTTATAACAGAATACCATAGACTAGGTGGCTTAAAACCAACAGAAATCTATTTCTCACAATTCTGGAGGCTAGAAGTCCAAGATCAGCTACCAAGGTGATGGGGTTCTGGTGAAGGCCCTCTTCTGGGTTGTGGACTGCCAACCTCTTGTATCTTCACATGGTAGAGAGCAGAGTGAGGAAACATGATCTCAAGCATGACATGAAACATGCCATGACATCTCAAACATGAAATCACTGTCATATTCCTTTTATTAAACACTTACTAAATAATAACTAAGGGCACACTATTCCCATTGATGAGGGCTGCACCCTTGTGAGCTAATCACCTCCCAAAGGCCCCACTTCCTAATACCACCCCATTAGGGATTAGGATTTCCACATATGAATTTTGGGAGGACACAAATACTCAGAGCATTGAATTCTCCATAGTGTGTGTGGAGGAAAGACCTCATACAAACAGCTGAAGACCTTAATAGAACAAAGATTTGCCTTCCCTGAGCAAAAAAGAATTCTGCCAGTAGACTGCCTTTGGATTTGAACCACAACTCTTCCCTGGGTCTCCAATCTGCCAATGTACCCTGCAGACTGGACTTACCAAGCCTTCCCAACCCTGTGAACTAATTCCTCAAAATAAATCTCTCTATGTACATATGCATATCCTATGGGTTCTGTTTCTGTGAAAAAGGCTAGCTAGTACAAATCCTAATATTTATTGAGCATCTATTATGTAACCAGTACCTTTCCAATCATTTTACAAGTATTGTAAAAGTTAATCCTCACAACAACTAAGAGGTGGTTAGATAGCGGTCAAAGCTGGCTCCACTCTACGGAAAAGGAAAAGGAGATACTCCCAGATTAATTGGCCAAAATTGCACTGTTTGCAGCAAATTTGATAGGTTAAGTCGGGCAGTTTGATATTAGAGCCCATGTGTATAATGACTGTTCATCCCTTGAAAAAGCACAGGGTTTTAGAGGAGACATATTATCAAATTTCTCAAAAAAAATGGACACTGGTCAAGTAGAACAATTTTCTTATTGCACTTACAAAATGCCAACTTGGGAAAATATATATTTATGTTGTTAATTAAGTAATAGGAAAAGGATGTTTTGTAGTAGGACTGCAGTCAGCCCCATTCAAGGCTTTAAAGTTCAGAGCCTGAATGGAGTTGATTGCAGGCAAGACTCAACACTCAACAGACAATCAAATCACTCCATTTTTCCTTGACATTTTCTTATTTAACTGAACCATAAGTGACATCTTCAGGGCAAATGATATTTCAAATTATTACTTTTTTCTCCTAGTTATGCCTGGTTGAATCATTGTTGCAGGCCAGCAAATGGGTCTCTACAACCTTGAAAAAGTAAATGACCTTATTGTAAGCTTTGACCTTGCTTGCAGCATCTTCCCTGTTGATTTGTTAGCTCTGAGAGTGGTGTATTGTTTCAGTTGGACAAGGTCTTTGAAGCTCCACTTTTTGCCACCCCTCCCTCCCTAGTGATTTCAAGCTGTTCAAAGAACTGCTTTGAAACACTGGCAGGAGCCGAATGTTTTATAGTAAAGCTGATTTAAAACAAGCCTCAAATAATGCTTGCTTTCAGGCATCCATGGGGTGGGGAGGTAGGTTGTGAATAAATGGACAGTACATGCTCCAAAATGTCCCCTTTGCTTGATCACTTAGAGATGCGTTTGTCTTTCATCATGTATAGCAAGGAAAAAAAAAAAAAATAACAAAACACAGGCTTCTGGAATTTATAACAAAGCAATAATGTAATACTTGCTTTACTGGGATTTAAAAGCAGTGCACATGAGATTTTATAATATGCAAACAATTTCAGGGCAACTGTGATGCCATAAAACAATGAAATCATTTCTTTATATTGATTTTTCCTTCAATGCAGGGAAGCCTAGAAGACTATATATTTGTTTCTTTAAAAGATACAAAGAAATCAGAATTTAATTTGTGTAGATAGTTCCAAACAAACTGGGGCAATAGGGAAATCACTGTCATATTCCTTTTATTAAACACTTACTAAATAATAACTATGTCTAACTAATGCCTTCAAAACATACATACTATTGCCTAGATTTTGTTTATTAAAACCTATCAGTTAGGTTTATATGTTATAGAAAGATGGCATTTCTATCAGTTCTACAATCTAGATACTATTTCTTATACATTTATCTGTAGCAGTGTATAACATAGTGGGCTCTCGATAATTATTTCTTGAATGAAGCATGTTAGACAATATCTAGAACATACCTTTTTTTTTTTTTTTTTAAGCCACAGGAAAACAGAAGGCTCTCATCCTAGAGACATAATCGGAATATTATATCTAGAAGCAGAAAAAAGAAAGAAACATTTTTTCAATAGCTAATGTTCAGCATTAATCCCTAAATGGTGTGTCTCGGTTGGGTAAGAAGTATTTCCCCTTAGGACCACAAATTCAGTGTAGAGAAGGGCAGAGTAGAATTACAGTGGCTAGATCACATGGAAAAGGACTATTTCCATGAGAGAGAGAAGTAAAAGATGGAAAGAAGACATGAGAAGGAACAAGAAGGCAGGAGTTAATGGAGATGCACATGCTGGTAGCAATGGTGACACATAAAGGGTCCATCAGTTTCCTGCTGCTGCTGTAAGAAATTACTCCAAACTTAGTGGCTTAAAACACAACAAAATTTACTATCTTACGGTTCTAAAAATGAGAAATCTTAAACGGATATTACTAAGCTAAAGTCAAGATGCCAACAAGGCTGCATTCCTTCTGGAGACTCCAGGAGGGAAACTGTTTGCTTTCTTTCAGTTTTTAGAAGCTGTCCTTGTTTTTGGCACATGGTCCCACTTTATCTTCAAAGCCATTAATGGCTGGGGGTCTATAACATAAGAAATAAACATCAAATAATACCTCTTGATTGGAAGAACTCTTGAAGTTCATCTGGTGGTAGCTGAAGTTACTTGTCAGAGAAAGTAGAAATGGGATTTGGGCACATGGTTATCTCTATCAGTTATACTATAGTTTATCTTCTGTCCCTCCCCAGCAGAATGTAATCTTCATGAGAGGTCCGGCACATACTAAGTATGTCCTAAAGAGTTTTAGTATGAGTGACTTAATGATGAAAAGCTTTTATTTTTCATGATCATAGAATAAAGAGATGATGCATAGATGTCCACAGGTAGGTAGCTTCTCCACCATATTGTGAGTGCTTGTCTGCAGTAGGAAAAAAAGAGACCAAGAGAAGCCAGATGAAGAGATGAAGCAAGAAAAGATAACCTTATTTGGGGTTCTTAGATCTAAGCTTGTCTGAAGTCAGACAATTTCTCAACTACCAAATTAAATGTATTAGTAAGCCTATTTCATGCCTAAATCCAATGATTTGAATATCTGTCTTCTATAACAGAAAAAGTCCTGGTAATTCATCCACCATTGCCCTATCAAGTTTCATTTCCCCTCCTGAAATTAACACCAGTTTTCTGTTTCACTACATTATGAATACAGGGATCCTTGCTGATTACAAGTAAATCCAGCTTTTTCCTCCTGAGCACAATGGACTGGAAATTTAAACAAAAATTAAATATAAGAAAAAGAAAAGGGAACGTCTTTACCATTTTATCTTTGCAGGCTTTGTTGAATGCCCTGAACATACAGGAATGTGTTAATTGGCATGGCTGCTACTACAATATATAATGTGATTTAAAAGGAGACAAGGAAAACCTGGATGGTATCCAAGTTCAAATTTCAGAAGAGGGACTGTGTGGAATTAAATCTCCAAGACTAAGTGTCTTTTAGACTTCAATTCTGTCTCCTGGGAAAAAGGACCTGAATGTTTTCAGACCCCATTTGGTCCTGTCCTAGTTGTGACACTGAAAGAAAAAAAAAAAAAAAAAAAAAAAAGCAAAGGAAGAAAAGAAAGTTCCCACCAGATTAAACGCTATTCTTGATAATGGTGTCCAATAAACTCTATACGCTCTGAATCCCTCTGTAAATATGTCAGCACTTCAGCTTTTTGTTTTTTCACCAACTGCAAGCACCAAAGAAATAAAACATTTGGAAGAAATGAATATGCTGTACATACCGAAAGATATACTGTATGTATCTGAACAAAAGGCTTGTAGTACACCCTTTTATTGAACTCTTATTTCATTTCAAAAGCTGAGAGGAAAAGAGGGCTGCTGCGGATCTATCAAGTGTGTGGGCTTTAATATTTACTTTAGTCATAAAGAGCAAGTGACATGCTGAGGACTCACCAGCATAGTGGAAACTCAGGTTGTCAGTACCAGAAAATGAAATTTTTATTTATGGAAGTTGTAAGCTCTAGAAATGATGCGTATTATTTTTCTGTTTCTGCTGATTTATAGGTTAAATGAATTAGTAGTCAATAAGTTGCGGCTTCATATTTTTTCTCCTTAGAAGCCAAGATATAAAAAAAAAAAAGTCAAAAAATTTTTTAAAAAATTAAAAAAAAAAAGTCTAGAGGGAAAGTTTTTCAAGAGACAAGAGATAAACTGATTAAAATGCTGAAAATTTCCTTAGAAGAAAATGATAGAATCACCATGAATGCAGACTTGCAGAGACATAGCTCTTATGCTTTGGTTTTCCACATGATGAATAACATTAAATAGTCCTTTTTCACATGTAACATACGAAATAAATGTATTTATGGAAATGGCATCTGTTTTATGAGTCTCTTGAATTTAAAACGATGTTCCCAGGTTGCAATGCCTTTATTATCTCCATTTTTAAATGGATAATTTGAACTCTGAATTATACAACTTGTTTAAATAAGAGACAAAGCCAAGTCCATGCTTCTGCTTTCTTATTTGAAGGTTTTTTTATTAAACCATTCTGGTTTAATACCTTATTTATACAAAAGGAACATCTGAAACCACTTTAATAACTAATGTTCATGCTGTTGAAAAACACGAGGAAAAAACACCAAGAGAAATTATCTTCACACTTATTTAAGTTGTTAACTGTAGCATATTTGTTGGTCTCCTCATTTAATATTTTTTAAGAATGGAGTTTGAGGAGAATAGTATTTTTTCTCTTTCAGTTAATCCTTTTTTTATTATTGTTATGTTCAGTTAGCCAACATATAATACATCATTAGTTTTTGATGTAGTGTTCAACAATTCATTAGTTGCTTATAACACCGTGCAGCGCTCATCACAACACGTGCCCACCTTAATACCCATCACCCAGTTACCCCATCCCCCCAACCCCCTCCCTTCTGTAACCCTCAGTTTGTTTCCCAGAGTCCAGAGTCTCTCATGCTTTGTCTCCCTCTCTGATTTCTTCCCATTCTTCTAATGGGAGATGGGGTAAGAGGCTACTGCTATATGCTAGGCACTGTTAAGAGATCAGATATTCAAGGGGCGCCTGGGTGGCTCAGTCGTCGGGCATCTGCCTTCGGCTCAGGTCAGGATCTCAGGGTCCTGGGATCGAGGCCCGCATCGGGCTCCCTGCTCAGTGGGAGGCCTGCTTCTCCCTCTCCCACTCCCCCTGCTTGTGTTCCCTCTCTCTCTGTCAAATAAATAAATAAAATCTTAAAAAAAAAAAAAAGATCAGATATTCAAAATGGCCAACAGATACATGAAAAAGTGCTCAACATCGCTTGGTATCAGGGAAATCCAAATCAAAACCTCAATGAGATACCACCTCACACCAGTCAGAATGGCTAAAATTAACAAGTCAGGAAACGACAGATGTTGGCGAGGATGCAGAGAAAGGGGAATCCTCCTACACTGTTGGTGGGAATGTAAGCTGGTGCAGCCCCTCTGGAAAACAGTGTGGAGGTTCCTCAAAAAGTTGAAAATAGAGCTACCCTATGACCCAACAATTGCACCACTGGGTACTGACCCCAAAAACAGATGTAGTGATCCAAAGGGGCAAGTGCACCCCAATGTTTACAGCAGCAATGTCCACAATAGCCAAACTATGGAAAGAGCCTAGATGTCCACCAACAGATGAATGGATAAAGAAGATGTGGTATATATATGTATATGTATACACACACACACACACACACACAATATGGAATATTATGCAGCCATCAAAAAACCCGAAATCTTGCCATTTGCAACAACATGGATGGAACTAGGGGGTATTATGCTAAGCGAAATAAGTCAATCAGAGAAAGACAATTATCATATGATCTCACTGATATGAGGAATTTGAGAAACAAGACAGAGGGGTAGGGGAAGGGAGGGAAAAATGAAACAAGATGAAATCGAGGGGGAGACAAAACAAGACACTCTTAATCTCAGGAAACAAACTGAGAGTTGCTGGAGTGGAGGCAGGTGGGAGGGATGGGGTGTCTGGGTGATGGACACTGGGGAGGGTATGTACTATGGTGAGTGCTGTGAAATGTTTAAGACTGATGTATCACAGACCTGTACTCCTGAAACAAATAATACATTATATGTTAATAAAATAATAAAAAAATAAAAATTAATAAAAAGAGAGATTGGATATTCAGTGGTGAGTAAGACAATTCCCTTATAACAGAGAACCAAGAGAAAGCTTCAACTCCTGCTGCCATGTGAAAATACAAGGAAGTTTGAACCCAGAAGAGGGCCCTCACCTCACCATGCTGGCATCTTGATCTTGGGCTTCCAGCCTCCAGAAAAGTGAGAAATAAATTTCTGTTGTTCATATCTCCCAGTCTATGGTATCTTGTTATAGCAGTCTGAACAGATTAAGATACTGGCCTTTCAGGCCATGATGATATGTTTGGATTTTATTCTAAGAGTAGAAAAAATAAAAGTAGTACGACACTCCCCCCCTCAAGTAAAATAATATTAATAAGGGAAATGATAGGACATGCTTTATGATTTAGAAGTCACTTTGAAGACGTGCATCACAAAAATATTAATATATGTAACAGAACTGAACTGTACATTTAAAACTAATTAAGATGATAAAAAGTATTTTGCCTTCTGAAAAATTTGTTTAAATATAGAAAATATTGCACCATTTAAAGAAATCACTCTGTTGTTTTCAGAATAGACTCGGAGAGAATGAGTAGAAGCAGGGAGACATGTTATTACAGTGACCCAGAAAAGAAATAACAGTGAGTTGGTTTATTGTGGGGACAAT
This sequence comes from Mirounga leonina, assembly GCF_011800145.1. Taxonomy (NCBI): domain Eukaryota; kingdom Metazoa; phylum Chordata; class Mammalia; order Carnivora; family Phocidae; genus Mirounga; species Mirounga leonina. The sequence continues at coordinate 5,045,015 of NW_023270431.1, forward strand.
AAGAATGGACAGAAGTGGATGGATTTAGGACCTCTGGTGGCTGGGGTGGGGGGAGGGGAGAATAAACCCAAAAGATATTTGATGAATGGAATGAAAATGAAGATATTTGATGAATGAATGAAAGGAAAGGGGGAGAATCAAAATTATACTTTATTCGAAGTATCATTGTCAAAAAGAATAAAAAATGGTGGAATGGACAGACGACTGTCAGAGATCAAAGAAGACTACAGACACATGATTAGCAGTCATCCCGAGTTGAACACTAGATCAAAAAGCAAAAGGAACGGATTTCCAACAATAGTAAGAAGTCAAATTTTCTCCCTCAAAAAGCCTATAACTTGATTCAGTTACCAAAACAACTATTTCTGGATTCTGAAAATCAACCAAAAACAACTGAGAAATATTTATTTATGAAAAATTTCTAAACTTTGAGAAAGAACAGTGGGATTCTGTGGCTTTCATGCCTGGGGTTGCTGCCATCCCCTCTGACCACTCCCAGCTGAGATGGTGCTGGAGTTCTACCAGGGCGGGGATGAGCTGCTGGTGGGGGCTGATTTGATTTCTGCCGAAGGGAAAAAAAATCAAGGAGACTTGTCAGTAAAAGGAGAACACTTAGTAGTAAAAAAATGCAAACAGCACATAGCTCTGTAAGTTGCAGGTTTGGGAATTGGTTGAGGTCAGTAGGAGACCAGTGCATAGACGTAAATTTAAGATAGAGATCTGGAAAATGAAAGCACCATGTAAGAGCTGGATAGGCTGTCCACACATCCCCAGCTGACTGGAAGGCTGTGTGCATATACAGAAGAGACCTGAAAAGGCCCAAACCCTCTATACAATCCTGAATAAATGGAAATCTTCACATGCATATGGAAAACAGGACAGGGTCTAGAAAACCAGGCTCTCGACCTACACATAGATCCACTAGCAGAAGGTTGAAGACTAACTGGCTCAAACTGTTTGAGCTCAGCCTCTGACTAAACACTGGTTTCCTATGCAAATTTGCAGATATAGAGGCTACTCCTGAGAATTCAGGCTAAAAAATAAAATTAATGACAACACCAAATGCTGGCAAGGATGCAAAGCAACAGGAACTCTCATTCATTGCTGATGGGAATGCAAAATGGTACAGCCACTTTGGAAGACAATTTATAAGTTTCTTACAAAACTAAACATACTCTTACCATACAATCCAGCAATCATGTTCCTTGGTATTTACCCAAAGGAGTTGAAAACTTATGTTTACACAAAACCCTACACAATGAATGTTTATAGCTGCTTTATTCATAACTGCCAAAACTTAGAAGTCACCAACATGTCCTTCAGTAGGTGAATGGATAAATAATCTGTGGTCCATTTAGACAATGAAATATATCATTTCAAGACCATCAAGTCTTAAAAAAAAAAATGGAGGAAACTTAAATGCATATTACTAAGTAAAAAAGATCAATCTAAAAAGATTACATACTGTATGATTTCAACTATCTAACATTCTGGAAAAGCCAACATTATGGAGACAATGAAAGGATTAGTGGCTCCAGGGGTTGAGGGGAAGAGGAGAGATGAATAGATGGAGCACAGAGGACTTTTAGGGCAGTGGAAATACTTTATATGGTATTATAATAATGGATATATATCTTTATATTTTGTCCAAACCCATAGAATGCACATCAAGATTGAACCATAATGTAAACTTTGTTATTTAACCATAATATAAACTTATTATTTGAAGTAATTTTAGCAAGAGAAATACAGATCTGTACACTGAAATCTATAAAACATGGTTGAGAGAAATTACTGAAAGTCTGAATAAGCAGAGACTTTCTATGTTCATGGAGTAGAAGATTCAATATTGTTAAGATGGTAATTCTCACCAAATTAATAAATTCAATGCAATCGCTATCAAAATCTCAACAAATGTCTTTTATAAAAATTGATAAGCTAATTCTACAATTTTAGTGAAATGTATTCAATTTTAGAAGAAATAATTTTGAAGAAGAACAAGTGTGAAGGTCAAACACAACCCACTTTTTTTTTTGTTATGTTAATCACCATACATTACATGAACACAACCCACTTTCAAAACTTACTATAAAGCATACCAATCAAGACTGTGTGATACTGGCATGAAGACAGATAGGTCAGTAGAACAGAATTTAGGGACCAAGAATAAACACTTGTAGTCAACTGATTTCAACAGAGGGCAATTAAATGCAGAAAGGACTATTTAAAAAATTGAATTCTCCTAGCATCATTTTTTTTTTTGTTTTTCAAATTTGTTCTTTTTTAAAACCATTCAATATTTATGCATGGTGTGAGATGAATCTAAGGTCATTTTCCCTCCTTAACTCACACCATGCATAAATTTAATTCAAAGTGTATGACTGACTTATATGTAAGAGGTAAACTATAGAACTTTTAGAAGAAAATTAGGTGAATATTCTGTGACTTTGTGGTAGGCAAAGATTTCTTAGATGTGACACCAAAAGCATGATTTATAAAGAAAAAAAGAGAAAATATGAACTTCATCAAAATTAAGAAAATAAGCACAAGCCACAGCTTGAGAAAAACATGTGAAGTCACATATCTGATAAAAGATTTGTATACAAAATATAAAGCACTTTTATCATTTAATAATATTAAAATGTAAAACTCAATTTAAAATGAGCAAAATATTTGAATATACATTTCACCAAAGTATATATATGAATAGCTGATAATCATGAAAAGATGCCCAATATAATTAGTCTTTAGGGAAGTGAAAATTGAAATCATAATAAGATACCACTAGATACCCACTCAAACTGCTATATTCAGAAGAACAAGAATTCATGAGAATGTGGGGAAATTGGATTTCTAGTGAGACTATAAATGCAATGGAATATAACCCAGCAATAAAAATGAATAAGCTAATCATTCATGTAACAACATGGATGTACCTCAAAAGCATTATGCTAAGTGAAAAAAGCCAGACACCAAATATTGCATAGTTTATGATTCCATTTAAATGAAAGCAAATATATAAAGAAAAGCAAATATATAAAGACTGAAATCAGATTAATGGTTGTTTGGTGCTGGGGTGGGAACAGGGATTGAATGCAAACACATATGAGGGAATTTTTTTAAGGTGAAGGAAATGTTCTAAAACTAGAACACAGAGGCACCTGGGTGGCTCAGTTGGTTAAGCGTCTGCCTTCGGCTCGGTCATGATTCCAGGGTCCTGGGATGGAGCCCTGCATGGGGCTCCCTGCTCAGCAGGGAGCCTGCTTCTCCCTCTCCCTCTGCCCCTCCCCCTGCTTATGCTCTCTCACTCTCTCAAATAAATAAAATCTTTTAAATAAATAAATAAAACTGGAATGCAGTGATGGCTGCACAACTCTAAAAAATTTATAGAAGGCATCAAATTGTCTATTTACAATGAGTGGTTGTTATGGTATAAAAATTGAACCTTAGTTTTTAAAACAAAGAAAGAGCTACAAAGGATAGCTTGGGATTATTTCAGGAAATTTTGGTATGAACTTTACATTAGTTAATATTATCATATCAATGGTAAGTTCCTTGCATTTTTGTGGGCAAATATTCTCATTCTTGTTCATAGTATTTACATGCACAGTATGATGATTGCAACTGATTTTCAAATGGTTCAGTCAAAATGAAAAGGAATATTAATAGAAAGTAACTGTTGGAAGTATATATTAACCATTCTGTGTTTATTATTCTTGAAACAGTTCTGCCATCTGAAATTTTTCAAAAGAAAGAGTTGGGAGGCACTTCTAGGTTTGGTTGTCTTTACCTACATTGAGATGGGGAACACTGTGGTGGTGAGGAGGCTGGGTGTGGAGCAGGGGAGAAAAGTGTTTTCTTTTGGGCAGGTTTCAGAGGCCATGTAACATCCAAGTGCTCAGGGATGAAACAGGGAGAAGGGATTTTGAACCCCCGAGTATGAAAGCCTCGATACTGTGAGGATCACCTAACCGGAGTATAGATCAACATGAGATGGGAGTTATGAACTGTGTCAATACCACTAAGCGACTGCCTGTGGTAAAGACAAAAAAATGTCTGTTGGGTTGGACAACAGGAAGATTGCTAGTGGCATTCATTAGAGCCATTTAGCACGGGCTTAAGAGTGATGAGTGATTAGGAGGTGAGACCATGGGCATACACAACACTTTAGAAAGCACTTCTCTGAAAAGGAACATAAAAATAATCTGATTTCAAAAAAATAATAATAATCTGGTATCTGAAGGAAGATTGGAAGTGAAGGAAATATGACTTGTATTTTTAATTTTGGGTTTGTTTTTAATGTGAGATACTAGAACATGGTTTTTAGAGGATCACAGGGAGAGAGAAAGAGAGGGAAAAAGAGTGGGAAGGATAGGAAGAGAGAGAGAGAAAATGACTGGAAGAGAATTTGCCTGTTGCTCCTGGTTGCTAGTGAGGAGGAGGTATCTTTTTTATTCTATGAGTACTTTAATAGCTGTTGAAAGTTGTCCAAATACAATTTCTTTGAACCCCACCTAAGTTCAGTGCAAGTCTTTGAACACCTCCCAAGATCTTCTGGGAGATGGGGATATTGTAAGAGGAAAATTACCATATATTTTTTCCTAGTTATATCTTTTTCTACATTTAGGCTTAACAGGTTTGGTATACAGGCCATTCCCCGTCCTTGCACCCACTGTATTGCCTAAATCAAGGAACTCTGTGTTCACTTTTGTGATTTACACACACACAAAATAGGATACATACAAAAATGCTTTTGGGTTTGCCAACAGACTTTATGGAAAATTTGACAGTGGTACAACATACAAATAACTTAAAATTGAACATACCTTTTTTTTTTTGAACTAACTTTTTTTAATGCTTCTTTACCTTTCTCCTCTGGTCCTTCCTTTTCTGCTGTTTATCATACAGAAGTACGATTAATTTTTTATTTTATCCATTCTATCATCTCTTTCCAACCAGTGCTCCCTGGCACTTGTTTTCCAATTCAAAGTGACTTTCTATGGTGTTTTACTGAACAAAAACAATGTCTTCCATAATCAAATTATGACATTCTCTACAAAGATAATTTTCTTCAGCCCTCCAACAAAAGTTGGTATGCATTCGTGTAGCCACAGCAAATGTATCTACCCACGCTCATGCAAAGTAATTAATGCCCAATAGATTTGGTCTTGGTAAACCACTACAGTTTTCTCTAGAAGAGGGGCTTTTGGAGACTAGCCAAAATCTTCAGTCTATGTAAAATGCAGGTGTGTGTTAACAGCTATTATAATAAACAGGAACACCTGTTAAGTCTGTATTCCAGCTAATTCCAAATGCAATTCAGTGTCTTCACTTATCCACTAAATAATGCCAGAAAACATTACATGAAAGATAAGCCAATATTTTCATCTGTTTCTAAGCAGAGTTTGCAAAAACTGTGCCTTCCTCCAATTTTGCTTTTATGGAAGGACTTTCAGAACACCAAGCAAGTGGTTTTTGAAGATGTGATAGAGAAAATATGGTGGTTTCATATTTGAGGGTATGATCTTTTAGTGTTTTCCTTTTCCCTTTTTACGGGCATATCTCCCAAATTTCATTTTTACACAAATTTCAAATTTATACATGCAATTAATGTATGTATTGTTTAGTACAAGCATGTTATTAAGTATAACATTGTTTTTAACTGTTTTGGGTTTCATAAGAAATTCTTTTTGTTTTTTGTTTTTTTCTTCATTTCCCACAAAATATATGAGTCTTTGAGGAAATAAAATAATTCCAATATAAATGATGTATTTTCCACTTTGATTCACATTTTGCTTAAAATAGAGAAATTCACATATTTATAAAGGCATCTTAGTAGGAAACATTAAAAGAAAAACTATTTACAGAGTTTCATAAAAAATATTAACTTGGAAGTTTTCCCTAAAGAAAGTTGAATATAAAGTTGAACATAAAGTTCATGAAAGAGGGGTGCCTGGCGCCTCAGTCAGTTAAGCAACCCACTCTTGATTTTGGCTCAGGTCACGATCTCAGGATCATGGGATCCAGACCCGCATCCCCTCAGCTAAGCGCTCAGTAGGGAGTCTGCTTGAGGTTCTCTCCCTCTCCCTCTCACTCTGCCTTTCCCCCTGCTCTCTGTCTCTCATAAATAAATAAATATTTTTTAAAAGTTATTGAAAGAAATAGTCTTGAGTGAAAATGTTCTGTTAGTAGAAAATAAAAACAAGCAACACTCATCTCTGCAAATAGAATTAAACTTCTGTACGTATATGTGTTTAACACATACACATTTCGCATTAAAAATGGCCGGATGCCTTTTACCAAAACCAATGGCATATATGGGATAGTTGCTTAATATATCAGTTCTGTGGCACAGGAGGAACTCACATTAAGAGTTTCTACAAGTTTTGAGGTGTTTTCTCCCCTCCTACAGAATAAGATAACATATCATTTAGAAGCTTTCAGCAAGCTAAAGTTTGAAATATATATCCATTTTAAATTTTGCTCTAACTTAATTGCTATAATTCCAAAGACGTATTATTTCAGAGCAATCTATTCTTTTTTTTTTTTTTACTGTGCCTGTTATACCTTGCTGACAAATATACAAAGCTGAAAATTTTTAAATAATAATTTCAAGAGTCCAAAGATAGTCTGAAAGAAAAAACAGGTTGAGAGCAACAAGAGTTGAAAAGCCCAACTAAGGGCAAATGAAATTGATGTTCAACATGAGGACAATTTGGCAGTCAACAGGGAAAGGTATGTGTTCTCAAAGATAACCAGGACTGGCTGCAAAATGCCCAGAATGACTGAGCACCATGAGAAACCATCACTCATCTTTCAGAGCCACTGAAAACAAAACTCAAGATGTCCAACAGGGCAAGCGACCACACTTAAAGGAAACTGAAACCAAAGTACAGCATGAAGTCAGCCAGGCCGCTGCTAATGCAAAACATGCCACGTGTTAAGGTGCCATGGACAGAAAAAACAGAGTTTCAAATATGAGCCCAAACTCCCATTTGCTATGAAATTTATCATTAGCTTAGTATCTGAATTCAGCATTTTCATTTTGTCTTGAAGCAGAAATATATGCCTAAATCAGGAGTTAAACTTTTTCCACAAAGGTCCAGATAGTAAATGCTTTAGGATTTGCAGGACATACAGTTTCTGTCAATGGCTGTATTGTAATAAAATTGTGTTTATGGACACTAAAATGTGAATTGCAGATATTTTTTTCACATTTCATGAAATATTCTTTGCATTTCTTCAACCACTTAAAAATGTAAAAAAACATTATTAATTCTCAGCCATACAAAAACCAGTGATAGGCTGGATTTAACCTCTGGACTGTAGGACCGGAAGGTTCTATTGATCCAGCTCTAGAGTGCATCAGTTAGCTTTTGCTATATAACAAACCACTCCAGAACTTCAATGACTGAAAAAAAAAAAAAAATCACCATTTATTGTTCATGGTTTTGAGGGTCAATAATTGGGACTAGACTCAGGTAGACAGTTCTGATCTGGGCCAAGTTTGACTGTTCTTAATTGGGCTTACTATATGTCTGAGACCTTATCTGGGAATAGTGGTTTATGATAGACTTGTCTAGGGCAGCTGCGACAATTAGAGCTTCTCTCCACATGATCCCTCATTGTCCAGCAGGATCCCCACACTTGTTCATAGGGCAGTTTAAGGGTTCCAGTAGCATGAGAGCAAAAACTGCAAGGGCATTTGAGGCTAAGGCTTAAAAGACACAAATGTCACTTCCACTGCATTGTCTTGATCAAATGCAAGTCACAAAGCTAGCCCCAAGTCAAGGGGTGAGGAAAGAAACTCTCTCTTGAAAGGTGTAGTAGCCACGACGGATCGTGGCCATTTTTATAACCTGCCACACTGAGATCCTTAAGGGCTTTAAATAATTCTTATCAGAGCAACATGTGAAATTGAGGCAAATAAAATATTGCTTTAGAGTCTATCACAACAGATTCCAATGGTATGAAATAAAGAGGATGCACATTTATTTCCCCAAAATCAATACCATGGATTCCTTGGAATTATCCATTTGTGTTTAAAGGTCTTTCATTTTGAGCTTCCATTTTGTATGATCTTTACTATGTCATAAGCTTAGTTCTTCAAACTACAGGTGTTGATGTGCAATTGATCTGCTGTACTTATGGGCATATCTGCACTGTTTCAAAATAAATAGCAGCAGATATTTTTTATTATCACAAATAGTAAAATGACAAAATTTTACATAAAAGGGCTTTATTAGAAGGATGAAAAATTAAAACGGCTCTATATTAATTATAAGAATGGTAAAAATCATCAGAACATTAACCTTCATTTATTTTTAGCATTTTTACTATGTTACTTTACCCCAACCAATGACAAGTATATACAGCTAAGATTTTTGTTTGCTTGTTTTTAATTATTAATATAAGTGCTTCATATTCAAAGAAAGATTCTTCTTTGGTGGAATGTGATTTAGACATGAGAATACTGAGGTTGAGATATTAATATAAAGATGCAGGGGCTCCTGGGTGGCTCAGTTGTTAAGCGTCTGCCTTCGGCTCAGGTCATGATCCCAGGGTCCTGGGATCGAGCCCTGCATTGGGCTTCCGCTCAGGGGAAGCCGGCTTCTCCCTCTCCCATTCCCCCTGCTTGTGTTCCCTCTCTCGCTGTGTCTCTCTCTGTCAAATAAATAAATAAAATCTTAAAAAAAAAAAAGATGCAGATTTTTCTTCCTCGTATTTGGAGTTTGCATCTGGATGCCACAATATATGGAACTAAACCTACGTAGGAAACTAAACTTGCCCTACTAAGGAAATAATTCCAATCTTTTCTCCCCAGGGGCAATAACCTGTTACTGGGTTTGGCATGCAATGTAGTCATTAAATGTTTCTGCAAAAAATTCTCTCACTAAAACCATAAAGTTAACAAATTCTTGAAAATCTGTGAGTTTCTTGTGAGGAATCATCATCAAGAAAGCTATAAAATTAGAGCTTTTTTTAACTATAAATTAAACTTGAGCAAATGATCATATGATACCAAATCAAGCATTTGTGCACATTTTTAATTATGTATGGGGGTCAACTTGCCAGAAAAATGTATTCTTAGAATGACATTGTTAAGGTTACTTTTACTTTATTGCTGATATTTACATATTTGAATATTGCAAAATTTACTTGTCCATATTTCTGGTAATGTATTAATATGTAACATCCAATCCCCAAAATAACTGGCATTTATTTTACTCACAAATCTGTAATTTGGGTAGGGTGTGGCAGCGACAGATTATCTGCTCTACTCGACTGGCATCAGCTGGAGTAGTCTGTAGGCTGGGCCTAGAATCAGCTGAAGGTTGGTTAACTCACAAACCTGGTAGTTAATGCTAGTTGTCAGGGCTGACCGTAGTGCTGGCTGTCAGCCAAAACATCTACCGTGGCCTCCAAATAGATGTCCACATCCTAATCCCTGGAATTTGTAAGTATCTTAGCTTATGTAGGTGTTTGTGTCCCCTCTCAAAATTTATATGTTGAAGCCTAAATCCTCAGAGTGATAGTATTTGGAAGTGGGACTTTTGGGAGGTAATTAAGTCAGGAGGAAATGGGAATATTGGAAAATGGGATTAGTCTCTTACAAAAAGAGACAAGAGAGAGATGTACCATGTGAGGATACAGCAAAAACACACCATCTATAAGCCACGCGGGCACTCTGACCTCAAACTCCCAGCCTCCAGAACTGTGAGAAACACATGTTTGTTGTTTAAGCCATCCAGCCTACATCCTGTTATATATAATATCCTGTTACGGCAGCCTGAACCAACTAAGACACATGGCAAAAGGAATTAAAGTTGCAGATGCAATTATGGTTGCTAATCAGCTGACCCTGAGATGGAGAGATTATCCTAAAGTATCCAGGTGAGCAGTAACTAATGCATGGATCCTTAAAATGGAAGATGAAAAGGCAGGAGAGTCATTCTCCTGAATCAATCAGGAGAGTGATGCCATGTGAAAAAACTTCCCTGCCATTAATGGCTTCAATGACAGAGGAAGCCAACCAGGAGATAAGGAATGTGGGCAGCTTCTGGAAGCTGGAAGAACAAGAGCCTCCAGAAAGGACAAAGCCCTGCTGACACCTTCATCTTAGCACAGCGAGTCCTGTTTCAGACTTCCAACCTACAGAACTAGAAGATAATAAATATATGTTGTTTGAAGCCAGGAAATTTGCAGTAATTTGTCACAGCATTGGTGGGAAGAAAATAGGTCTTCCTCCCTACATGGTGGAGAGATAACGACAAGTAGAGGTGGTATCGTGTTTTTACGTCCTTGCTTCCTATATCACGCAGCTCACTTCTGCCACTCTTCATCAAGGCATTCTTAATACAATAGTTCAAAGACATTTTATCTGCTACTCAGGCTCATAAATTAACTTCTATAATCTGAGTAATCTCAAGAAACACTATCTTTAGATGTAGCCAAATGAAAAGTCTCATATATCTTGCAACCAAAAATCCTCCCTATCTCCAAGTTTCTTTCCCTTGTACCAAGTGGCTGATGAAACACTATCTTTAGATGTAGCCAAATGAAAAGTCTCATATATCTTGCAACCAAAAATCCTCCCTATCTCCAAGTTTCCTTCCCTTGTACCAAGTGGCTGATGCCTAAAAACTTGCCATGGCAAATTAAGTCTATGAAGAAAAGGGTGGTATGTGTGGTAAGCAAAATTATCAGGTGGTCTAAATCCACATTAGAGTGACTGATTGCCACTACCACACTCAAAGTGACTTCTGGAGGCGCTAGATAATCAGGTGATAAATCCACCTCACCACCTATCAGGGGAACCCCCTGTGCAGCAGTGGGGACATGTGATGTTGGAAACCCTAATTCCAGCGGCCCTCACTCATTTTCATTATCTAGACACTCAGTGTTGTTCTCTGCCCTTGGGAATCTAACTCAGGAGTCCCAGATGCTCTGTTCTGTGCCCTGCCCCTGCTCTGGCATTTCTGATCGGTGCCTCTTACTGAGTTCTGCTTTTATTCTAGAAGCTATGATGCCGCTGCCATTTTCAACCTGTCTTTTTTTCCCTATCACTCCCAAGTTTTTAGTTCTTTGCACTACAAAATATATCACAACTATAGAGGTACATAAACATAACAGCAATCTATGTTTCCACTGCCTTGATTTAAAAGATGTGAATCTTTCCTTAGGATTCTTCCTAAAGAACATGTTCGATAAAATGAACATGTTAAGCTAAAGCCTCTCATCCTCTCTCTGCCTCCCTTCTCCACTATTTGGAAGTTGATTTTCATCATCCACATGCATGGTGATTATCCTTTGGACATATATATATATATATCTCCACTCTCTTTGGATTAATAAATTTATTTAAAAATAAAAAATTATTAAGTAAATAGAAGTGTGCATGATACTTGAAGATAGCAAATATTCCTTGTTACATGAATGGCCAAAGCTTGGGAAACCTTTTTTTTTTTTTTTTAAATAGTTATCTTCATTGGAGAAGTGTCTGTTATAAATGGCTAACAGAGGGCACCTGGGTGGCCCAGCTGGTTAAGCGACTGCCTTCGGCTCAGGTCATGATCCTGGAATCCTGGGGTCAAGTCCCACATTGGGATCCCAGCTCAGCAGGGAGTCTGCTTCTCCCTCTGACCCTCCCCCCTTTCATGTGCTCTCTCTCTCTCTCATTCTCTCTCCCTCAAATAAATAAATAAAATCTTTAAAAAAAATGGCTAACAGACACATTAAAAATGTTCAACATCATTAGCCATCAGGGAAATTCAAATCAAACCACACTGAGATACCACCTTACACCAGTCAGAATGGCAAAAATTGACAAGACAAGAAACAACAAATGTTGGAGAGGTTGTGGAGAAAGGGGAACCCTCTTACACTGTTGGTGGGAATGCAAGTTGGTACAGCCACTTTGGAAAACAGTGTGGAGGTGCCTCAAAAAGTTACAAATAGAGCTACCTTATGACCCAGCAATTGCACTACTGGGTATTTACCCCAAAGATACAGATGTAGTGAAAAGAAGGGCCACATGCACCCAAGTGTTCATAGCAGCAATGTCCACAATAGCCAAACTGTGGAAGGAGCCAAGATGCCCTTCAATAGATGAATGGATAAAGAAGATGTGGTCCATATATACAGTGGAATATCACTCAGCCATCAGAAAGGATGAATACCCAACATTTCCATTAACATGGATGGAACTGGAGGAGATTATGCTAAGTGAAATAAGTCAAACAGAGAAAGACAATTATCATATGGTTTCGCTTATTTGTGGAACATAAAGAATAGCACGGAGGGCATTAGGAGAAGGAAGGGCAAAATGGAGGGGAAATCAGAGGGGGAGACGAACCATGAGAGACTATGGACTCCAGGAATCAAACTGAGGGTTTTAGAGGGGAGGGGTGTGAGGGGACGGATGAGCCCGGTGATGGGTATTAAGGAGGGCATGTATTGCATGGAGCACTGGGTGTTATATGCAAACAATGAATCATGGAACACTACATCAAAAACTAATGATGTACTGTATGGTGACTAACATAATAAAAAAATTATTTTAAAAATAGCTATCTTCAGGACACTGTAGAAAAATAAGCCATAGATAGCTGTTATCATCTTAAAGTGGCCACAACCTCTCAGCCTTGTCCCTCTCTTACAAACATACCAGTCAATCATAATGGATCATGGAACTCTTCCCTGGTAATTGTAAACACAACTCTCCTCCAACACCATGCTCCACTAAACCACTACTAATGTGCAATATTTGATGTGGAAGTCAAAATCTATCTGCCACTCTTAACATGAACTTGTTTTTCAGCACCATGGCTGAGAAAAAATTTAATGTAGAGACGTGGGGGCACAGCAGGAAAGTGTGTGACAGAATAGAGTCTGCAGTTACCAGCCACAGGCAGGCAGAGGCACAGTGAGGGGGCTGGGTGTTCAAGGCAAGAGTCTAGAACGACAGCAGGAAAAGAGAGGTAAATCTGGCATAAATCTGACAAAGTAGTTTTCCTGCTTCCCATCACATAAAGGCTTGCTATTTTCCATAGGCTGAAATCCAAACTCTAGCAGACATTCCAGGCCTCCATGGGCTACCTGCTAATCCATCCATCTTCAGCAACTACCAATATGCCTTTTCTCTCATAGGCAATCTTCCTTCTCATCGCTAGACTACTTGACTGTTCCACAACATTCTTTGTATGCTTACGTCTGCAAGATTTAACATGACATCTCATTACAAATAATCCTGTTAAGCTATTTGGCTCTTTCCCTACCTCACGCCATTCTATTCTCTACCTAGAAAAGTCTAGTTGTTTAAGGCTTGGCCCAGACATTAGATTACAGGAAACACAACATCCATTCCCTCTTCTGATTTTCCATCACACTCATTCCTGTGGCTGGGTAACTCTCATGTTGTGTGGTTGTTATCCATTTGTTGGTTCAGTGAACATGACTAGTTCTTAATCTCCATAACCTAGAATTGCTCATAGCACTATATATGTTTTGAATCAATAACTGTCATTATTTGTTTTTATTCAATATGTTTTGATTCAATAGTTTTCACCTGGGGAAGACTCTATGTTGATATGGCAAATGCTTTATCAATGACAAGAAAAGTTTTTAATTTTAGTATTATAAGTAGCCCCTATTCTCCCCTGTGCTTTGCTAGTGAAGCTACATAATAAAAACTAGGCTTTCTACTTGGAGTCTATTATAGGAAATCCCAAGTGGGCATGTTATGAATGATGAAATCATACATAGCAAAGACATCTGAAATATGGTAGCAAACAGAATAAACATTTCTCCATCTTAAGACAGAAGAACAACCATCTGAAAAGGACAATTTCAGAAATAAAGGAGGTGTAGTCATTGAATTAGGTTGATTGATACATCTGGAAGATCACATGTTTCTTAGTGCAGATAGGCATCAAGTAACAATTTAAGAGGTTAACTTTTTAATTTGATTTGGGTTTGGTTAAGGTTTTAATGACTAAGAATGGTTGTTTAGGATTAAAACCTATTTTTTTTCTTTAAACTTTTCAGCTTTCTGAATGTGAACCTATAGCATCAATCATGTCTTGCATATATCAGGATCCTGGTAAGTATTTGTTGGAGAGGTGGATGAATAAATAGATGCTTCCATTAACCTAGGTGTGTTATCTCAAAAAACCAGAGTATAAGATCTTTAAATTTATTTCTCTATCCTGAACATCTAATTTATAGCTACAGACCTCACATAGAATTTCTAACATTATTTTCACAGGCCTATAGTCCTTGGCTCCTCTGAAGTATATTAAGTGTCTAATCATAAGCTACTTTCAATCCACTTTTATTTATCTTCACTTTTTCTCAGGGATTAATTATGAGTAGGCACATTTCAGGATGTACAGTATGACCCACTGACCATTAACTTTTTATTTTTAATGTTCATTTCCTTAGATAAAAACACATTTAATTACCCTAAGATATTTATAGCCTATAGTATTCAAAATACTTGACTCTGAATTGAAGTTAAACACAATTCAGACAGAGAAAGGCAAGGAAATCTGATAGGAATGAGAATAAATTAAAAAAGATAACGGGGATAAATTAAAACACACACACACATACACACACACACACGACTAAGAGCAACTGTGCCAAAATGTTAACAGTTGCCATTGAATTGTGAAAGTAGGTCAATTCTTTTTTCTTTTTTTTTTTCCAAATTGTCTAGAATATGTATGTATTAACCTCATAGTCTTAAAACATTAACATTATATAATTAATTTGAATTTACTCAGGGCAAGTCTATCTTGAAACTAATGCAATATGATAGTGGGAGTAAAGTGAACACACACTGATACCCTTCACGGCAGAGTCTTCCCACTCAAATGTGCCCCCAATGTCATTCACTACCTCATATAAGAGATAAGAAATTTTAGATAATCTCCTATGACCCATATCACTATTGGAGACGTGATTTTGCTGTGGTGTAGACCTCTGTAATTTTTGTCCTAAATTTTGCTAATTTAGGATTACCCTTACTAAAGACCATTTGGAACGATCATTTGGTCTGATGATTAACAGTTTCCCTTCCTAAAATTAGGCAAATTGAATATAATCCGTACAACAGTGTGCACTAGCTAGCCATTTGCTCCCATGTGCATTTCTGAAAGTGATATTTTAATTCATGTAACCACATGCAATTGGAACTCTGTTTTACTCTACCAGAGATTTCTGCTACAATTCCCAGAAAAAGGGAAAAAAGGAACTTCCAAAAGGGGATTATGTCAAGAGATTTCTACTATCTCAGACAAATGAAGCTTTTCTTCTCCATCCCTTCCTGATTATGGTATACCTTTTGGGGAATCTTATGGCCTTAAAATTTAGTAAAAGAATATGGGTAGAACCCAATATCAGAGTTGCTCATAACTCTAAAGTGGTAGTTGTTTTTTTTAAACTGAATTCTTGGAACTAAGGCTAAATAGTAATGTTGGAAAATGAATAGAAAGGCTATCATACCAAAAAAAGAAAAGAAAAGAAAGGAAAGAAAAAGAAAAAAATTGGAAAATATGTTGTCTTTAATAATTTTCCAAATAATTTTGAAACTCAGTGTGCATGTAGCTGAATAATACAAGCAATGAACAATTATTTTTTCTGCCAGCCCTGTTCACTGCAGAATAAAAGAAAAAAAAAAATACTGCCAAGTGTGAAAATGTAACAAGGGACACAAGATAAAAATAGAAAATCTAAAATACACTTCTGAGACTTGATTTCAGCATTTATTAAGAGACCTTGAAAAATCTTCCTCTATGCAGTAAAATTACTTAAAGAGAAGCATATCTGATTAGCCTCCTTTGGGAGTTTCTTAACTTAAAAAATACTGATTCTGTACTCTTCTGCTTTTTTTTTGCCTAGAATAATTGCTTCATAAAGAGCTAAAATTACAAAATTATAAAGAGCTCAGAATATCAGAGCTGATATTTCTTGCTTACCACTGTGCATCTGAGACTGTAAGTCCAGATTTGATTGTGTGGAATATTCAAGAAACTGTGACATGCCTTCTTCCTTCCTTCCCTGATGATAGGATGCTTTCAAGAATATCCATTACTAAGATCAGGGAGTAGTGGTCTTGTTTTATTTTACCAACCAAACATATCTTGGAAGGTTAAAACCAA
This sequence comes from Mirounga leonina, assembly GCF_011800145.1. NCBI lineage: Eukaryota > Metazoa > Chordata > Mammalia > Carnivora > Phocidae > Mirounga > Mirounga leonina. The sequence goes on from NW_023270431.1 coordinate 5,061,178, forward strand.
ACAATGTGATAATGAATTACCAGTATGACCAATATTGGAGGTTGGTAATCTTCAGCCTGTGAGCCAGATCCAGTTGCCAACATTTTTTTGTATTGCCTGAAAACTAGGATTTTTTTTTTTTTTACATTTTTAAGTGGTAGCAATATAATAAAAAATATTTTATGACATGTGAAAAATATGTAATACTCAAATTTCAGTGTCCATAAATGTTTTATTGAAATGCAGCCACATTTGTGTAGTAGCTATGACTGATTATTTTTGTAATATAATGGAAGAGTTGAGTACTTACAACAGAGACTTTGTGGTTCCCAAGGCTAAAACAGTTATTATCTGGCCTGTTATACTCAATTGTGTCCCCCTAAAATTCATATGTTAAAGCCCTAATGCTCAATGTGACTATACTTGAAGATAGGGAATTTAAGGAAGTAAGGTTAAATGAGGTCATGAGGGTGGGGCCCTATGCAATAGATTTGGTATCTTTATAAGAAGAAAGTTACCAAGAGTACACACACATAGGGGAAAGGCCATGTGAAAACACAGTAAGGAAGAAGGTAGCCATCTTCAAGCCAGCAAGAGTGACCTCAGGAGAAACCAGTTGTGTAGGCACCTTGACGTCACACTTCCAGCCTCCAGAACTGTGAGAAAATAAATTTCTGTTGTTTGAGCCACTGAATCTGTGTTATTTTGTTATGGCAGCTCTAGCAGACCAATACATGGCCCTGTACAAAATATGTGCTAATGCCTTATCAAGATGGAAGCCACAAACTTTTTAAATTACATGTCAAATCTAAATGCCCAAGGAACTCACAATACTTACCTGGTTCCATACAACAAAAAGTAGGAACCCTAAAAGATACAACTCAAGCAGAGAAAATGGGATAAATCCAAGAAAAGTGCCTTTCTGTTGGCATTCTATTATGGAAATAACAAATGGGAGATGGATGGGCTTCTATAATTAAAAAATTAGATAGCATCTGAAATCTGCTTTGACCCTTTTCTCCATGTCTCTATTATTCATGCCTTGTATGTGTGTGTTTGTTACTAGAGATCTGTTAGTTTTTTAGCTAAATGACAAGCAGTCTTCTGAGTGGATTTCTATTGTCCTTCCAATTATTTTGCTGCTGCTCATCTAAAAAATACTTTCATAATTGTGTTTATTATTTTTGGTTCTTGTGAAATTTTTCAAGATACTTGATTTTTTTAATCAAAACTAAATTTCAGATGGTTTTATTTTGTTGTGTACCAGATATTTTACTCTTTCTCATTCCTACAGGAAACATGGAGAAAGAACTCCAGAAAGTGTGGAGAAGGACACAGAAATGTAGCTCAGAACTAGCTAATAACAAATCAAACCTAAGCAGCTCACTTTTTAAATAAAGTGCTCTCAAGAAGCAGAAAACTTGGGATATTTCTGGATGACAAGGAAATCAGAAAATTCTGCCTATGGCTGGGTTTGGGGGGAAAAAAAAGATCTTTAAATGATTTCCACTATATTTTATCCATTTTTCTTGTTCATACACTCACTGAATATTAGAAATTAGAAATAATCTTGGTAATCATCTAGTCCAGTTCATCCACGTAACTTTATAGATGAAAAATGATTTTTTTTTAGTAATTTGAACTATGTCTTTATCAGTAAGAATAGTCTAGGTTGTGCTGCAGTAAAAACCAAACCCTGGGTCTCAGTATTAACAAAACTGTTACTTCTCTCTCATTCTACATGCTCAAGGGGGTGAATGGAGGGGTGTTCATCACATTTCCTTAAAGACTGGGGCTGACAGAGGCTCTATCTACACAAACCTCCATGAGCATCACAGCAGAGAAAAGAGAACACTGTCTTTCTTTTATCAGTAGTCAAAGCAAGTTACAAGACTATATGACAACTACAAAGGAAGTAGGGACATGCCAACCTGTTCTGCGCCTACAGGGATAACTAGACACTTAGGAATAACCTCAGCCTCACCAACTCCACACTGTGTTTCCACTAAGCCATTCTAGAAGTTCATTTTTTTTTCCTCCCAATATTGCTTTGCCAGGCTTGCAGATGTGTCAGCCTTCAGATTTCAGATACCAGCAGATGAGGTATAAGCCAGGAGAGGGGACAAAAAAATACATCTATAA